>NC_091823.1:105770535-105783035 GCF_038994185.2 Dermacentor albipictus
GCCTTTGTGGGAGGCTCCGGATAATTCGGGACACCTGGGTTTCTATAACGTACGCCTAAATCTAAGTACACGGGTGTGTTCGCATTTCGCCCCCATCGATATGCGTCGTTGGCCGGGATTCGATCCCACGACCTCACCATTAGCAGCCCAACGCCATAGCCATTTTTTTCGGAATGCCACTCTGACTATCGCACATGGCGGCTTGCAGGAAATGCATCCTCATCAACGACATTCCATTTGCATTGCACGAGTACACAGCGTACTGTGTTCAAAATCAAAAAACACCGTGGTAACCCACATGTGCATAGGATGGCTTGCGAGACAAGCACTGCCACTAATATTAAAAGCGTTGCCTGTCACTCATGGCACATTCTTTCCAGGAAGCAGCTGCAACACTTTCACTGTGAGTTTCCAGACGTGTAGCGCAATCTAGAGTACAATGCAAGAACGAGACGACACAGTCGGCCGTTAATTACGCCTTTGGGGAATTAATTAGCATACGAGATACCAGAAAGCTGACACGTGTTCTCACGCTTGCTGCTGCGTGTAGCCACCAATCCCACGAAGTTGGTGCTTTCGAGAGACGCCCTCCATGCTTTTTTGACAAAAGGCGAGACTAACGAATCAGAAACTGCGCCAGGCAGAGAACCGACTACCATCTCCTAACGTCGCTATCATATTTAGGAGCATTCTTCTGAGATTCGTAGTTGTGCGTTCTTTGCGATACCTTGCGCTTGTGCTCTGCATTTTCGTGTTGATGTGTCTGTGTTAATGCTTGTGCAAGCGTATACGAACTGCTTTTGGCTATGTAATAAGCTTGGAATTTCATTTTACTTCGTCGTTAAGCTTCCTAAGCAACAACTATGACCATCCTTCCATGTTTATGCGTTGGTTTGCTGCGCGTTATGTAGAATTAGAAGTGGGATTAATTGTGGCAGCAGTGGTTGGTGACTCCTTGCAATTTATTTATCCTAGTAAGCATGGTATGCAATTACTGCCAATGAGTCAAAGCTTTCATGCGCGAGTAGCGAAGTATGAAGAAACACTGCGTTTCAAGGAATTGTCAGCAACGTCCTGACAACTATAGCGCTGGCCACTGCGGTGTCTTCCACAAAAACACATATTCAGAAAATGTGGAGTATATATATATGCGAGCATGCAAGCTGTACGATACTATATGTGACCTATGGCCGGCACTCTTAAGCTAGGTGTTTCCCAATTCATTTTTTTCAATCAAAAGAACGTTTCTTATTTACAAAGGTGGTACATATTGGGTTTAATATACAGAAGGAGGTGTCATAATATATGGTACGCGGGAGTGGAAACATAAACATACGAAGACAGTGCGCCGTGCGGGGGCGAAGAGGACAGTGAATCTTGGCAAATACCCGCAAGAGAGTCATCATCATCATCATCGACGCCGGCTTGGGAGCGTCGGCAGTGGCGCCTCAAAAAGCGTGGCGCGAGAGTGTGGCCCGTGGCCCGTGGCGTGAGCAGTGCGCGAGGTTCGGCGGTCGACGGAAAGCAGCTTCCTCGCTGGGCGTCTGGCCCATAGGAGCTATCGCCGGCCGCGCCAATACGCCACACCTGAAGCAACACTGTCGCCCGCTGGGAGGTTACCTCGCCCCGCTCTTCCGCTGGGCACTGGTCCAGGAGGGCTGGCGGTCCGGAACCGGGGCGCTCGAGCGTTCGGGTGAGCGGCCACGGGGCTACCCCGCCAGCTGTGGACGCGACCCGGAGACTGCGGCCGGTTACCTGAGCCCCGCGAGGCGGTCCGACCCGGCCGGCCAACCCGGCTGTCCGACCCAGCCGACCGTCCCGGCCGTCCGACCCAGCTGTCCGATCCGGCCGTTCTACACGGCTGTCCAACCCGCCGGCCGACCCTGTTGTCCGACCCCGCTGGTCACGGCTGTCCGACCCGCCGGCCGACACTGTTGTCCGACCCCGCTGGCCAGCATCGGTTCAACGAGGTCTCAGACACGGTGACATACGCTTCCGCCGGAACTGTAGGCCAATCATAACCCACCGAGCCATAGATATAGTGCATGTCGCCTATGAGGCATTTTGGGACATTGTCACTTGTGTGTGCCGTTATCTGTGTCGTGTACGTCAATACAAGTCTGATGTGTGTTTTTGCTTTCGCGTGCTGCTTCTCCCTTTTTCTGGAGTGATCCGGCCCCAATAACATCACAAACTGGCGAGCTTGCCAGGATTCACTCGTAAATACAGTGAAAGGGGGCAGTTTCGCTTGAGGGCAGACACACATTAGTAGACGGCACCATGGATTTAGAGAAAATCACGGCTATAGGACTCCAAATAGGATTGTCAGGCGCAGAACTTCGCAGATGGATTGAGGCCGAACAGGCAAAACAAAAGGACGAGAGAGCTGCGGAGCGAGAGGCAGCGAAGGAAGCTGCTGAATTAGCGCGTTTAGCTGACGAAAGGCAGCGTGAGATCCTCCAGCTAAAGCTGCAGCTTCAGGAAGGAGCTCGGAATGTGCCGGCAGCGGCTTCTGAAATTTTGACTGCGCCCAGCACCTCCTCGTCATCCCTCAATCCGCAGAAGTTACTTCCTTTGTTCGACGAGAAACGCGATGACTTACACGCGTATATACAGCGATTTGAGCGCGTAGCAACAGGGCAGGACTGGCCACAAGAAAAATGGGCTCTTGCTTTGAGCATGTGTCTGACTGGGGAAGCGTTAACTGTGATCGGTCGGATGACTGCCCCCGATTCATTAGATTACCCGAAGGTAAAGAAAGCTTTGCTACAAAGGTTTCAATTCACGGCTCAAGGCTACCAAGAGAAGTTTCGTAAAGCACGAGCAGTAGAGGGCGAAACTGGAAGACAGTTAACAGGAAGAATTTCAGCCTATTTTGACCATTGGATTGAGATGGCTAATGTGCCTAAAACATATGAAGGTCTACGAGATCACATGATCTGTGAACAGTTTCTGCGTTGTTGTGAGCCAAAGCTAGTCATTTTTTTGAAGGAGCGAGAGTACAAATCCCTTGACGAGCTTGCTAGCTTGACAGATCGCTTTCTTGAAGCGCAGAACTGGACAAACCTGGGAAAGGGTCCCGATAACACAAAGGATTCTGGTGGAAAAAACATTGAAGCTCCCAGGAAACCCCAACTTATGTGCACCCTTTGTCATCGGTTTGGACATTTGGCTCCTGACTGCCGTGCCCCACCTAATCGTATGCTGAAGTGTGAGTTGTGCTACAGAACGGGACATACAGCTGAAAATTGCCGAACTGGGTACGGAGACAACAAACCAAGTTCAGCGTGTGCACTCGCCAAATCTCAACCAGTCCGAACTCGTCCAGTGAATGAATCAAAGCGTCCAGGAAAGAAGACTCGCCGATCAAGCGACAGCGATGACAAGAACCCTGGGACTGCTGTAACTTTCCTCATCGACGGGATGCCAGTGGTTGAAGGCCGGCTGCTAGGAAGAAGTGTTCGTGTATTACGAGACACCGGTTGTAATACCGCAATTGTCAGACGAGAACTCGTTCCAGAGGTGTATATGACGGCAAGAACGAGCAACGTTGTTCTTCTGGATGGCTCAACAAGCCACCTACCTGAAGCTGTCGTACAAATGAACACGCCGTACTTTACAGGAGAATTAACCGTGGCATGTATGGACGAGCCCCTCTACGACGTAATTCTGGGAAACCTTCCAGGTGTCAGAGGACCATATGATCCAGACTCTAACTGGAAACCTCCCGATGCTCCCAACCTGGAGTCGTCGCCGATAGAAATGAAGCTGAATAAGGCGCCTAGGAAGCCTCAGCATGTATCGAGCGTGGCTGAAGCCCGAACTGAAGAACAAGGCAAGATTCGTCCCGCATGCATTCCGAGAATCGTCTTACGTGGCGTGACAAAAGGACAACTCATTGAAGAACAGCGGAAAGACCCGACGCTGAAACATATTTTTGCGAAAGTAAGCAAGTCATTTAACTCGGGAAAGGGCCACAGCTACGAGTTCGTGGAAGAAAAAGGATTGTTGTATCCCCTTTACCACCGGGCCACTGGCAGAACCTTTAAGCAGGTGGTCATACCAAAAGCATTTAGACATGGCGTATTAGAAGTGGCTCATGAAAACATCATGGCAGGACATAAAGGTATTAGGAGAACAACCGATCGTGTCCTACAAGAATTTTATTGGCCAGATGTGCACAGAGACGTAAAACGCTTCGTGAAGTCGTGCGACAAGTGCAAAAAGACAACCGCTAAAGAGAAAGTACAGGCCGCTCCACATCCTCGTCAGTGTGTGCTTGTGTGTGCGTGCAAGAATACAAGTTCGTTCGGTCCTGAAGTCTTAGAAGCGCCGACACAAGACCCTCCGAAGTCGAGAAAGCGCCGGGGACCAGGCCACCGGAAACAAGCCCACAGAGGAGCGCGCCAGGCACGTCAACAGAGTGTTGCGTTGGAGTCTCCTTTTGCAGGAGTATTCTTTTACTGTTAACTACATAAAAGATTGTGACAATGTCAGAGCTGACTACTTGAGTCGAGTCGCGCGTAATCACCTGTTTATATATCAAAATGTGATTAGACATTGCGACATCTCAAGTGTTTAGTATTTAGTTGAAAGCGAACAGACTTGTGCGTTCGTTCTTTGACTGGGTGCAATGCCCTGTGAGCAAGATGTGTCGTGTACTCATATGAACAATCGGACAGACGTACATGACAATTTTCCTTTTTTTCTGTTCTCATCCCGCGTCCATGTGTTAGAATAGTTGTAAACAACTTTCTCGAAAAGGGGGGTATTGTCATAATATATGGTACGCGGGAGTGGAAACATAAACATACGAAGACAGTGCGCCGTGCGGGGGCGAAGAGGACAGTGAATCTTGGCAAATACCCGCAAGAGAGTCATCATCATCATCATCGACGCCGGCTTGGGAGAGTCGGCAGTGGCGCCTCAAAAAGCGTGGCGCGAGAGTGTGGCCCGTGGCCCGTGGCGTGAGCAGTGTGCGAGGTTCGGCGGTCGACGGAAAGCAGCTTCCTCGCTGGGCGTCTGGCCCATAGGAGCTATCGCCGGCCGCGCCAATACGCCACACCTGAAGCAACACTGTCGCCCGCTGGGAGGTTACCTCGCCCCGCTCTTCCGCTGGGCACTGGTCCAGGAGGGCTGGCGGTCCGGAACCGGGGCGCTCGAGCGTTCGGGTGAGCGGCCACGGGGCTACCCCGCCAGCTGTGGACGCGACCCGGAGACTGCGGCCGGTTACCTGAGCCCCGCGAGGCGGTCCGACCCGGCCGTCCAACCCGGCTGTCCGACCCAGCCGACCGTCCCGGCCGTCCGACCCAGCTGTCCGATCCGGCCGTTCTACACGGCTGTCCAACCCGCCGGCCGACCCTGTTGTCCGACCCCGCTGGTCACGGCTGTCCGACCCGCCGGCCGACACTGTTGTCCGACCCCGCTGGCCAGCATCGGTTCAACGAGGTCTCAGACACGGTGACATACGCTTCCGCCGGAACTGTAGGCCAATCATAACCCACCGAGCCATAGATATAGTGCATGTCGCCTATGAGGCATTTTGGGACATTGTCACTTGTGTGTGCCGTCATCTGTGTCGTGTACGTCAATACAAGTCTGATGTGTGTTTTTGCTTTCGCGTGCTGCTTCTCCCTTTTTCTGGAGTGATCCGGCCCCAATAACATCACAGGAGGTCCCATAGCTCAAGGCTTTAAGGGGACCTTCTGTTTTGAGGTGCATGAAGAGAAGTGAGTAAGCGGCAGTGATTGTGCATTAGCAACGACTAGTAAGCACAACTATTAAACATAATTCAGATACAGCAACACAGTACTATCTAACACAAGAATCGTGAACTGAAACTTCAGTTATAAACATGATTAGTTTTTTTTTGCTTAATGGTAACAAAGGATAAACATTGTTTTAAATCGTTAGGTAAGTTATGCCAAAACCTACAGCTGCACATTGGTCCGTCTCTTCCCAGAGGTACTGCGAACATTTGGTAGCAGAAAGTTGTTATTCAAAGCAAACCTGGTGTTATTAGAATTGTAAAGGCATCCATTGTCAAATGCACTAATTGGAATGAGATTGCTTATAGTATTCAATAGTGTGATGATTAGGCGATATTTAACCGTGAGTGTTAACGGAATGATTTTATATTCTCGAATGAGTACAAGGGCGTTGGCGCTGAAATGACTGAAGGTGATTAACTGGATGGCTTGGTTCTGTAAATGCTGTGATGGAAGTAAATGTATGGGATACGTATTACTCAAGGATGATACACAGTAAGTAAAATCAGTGAATGAAGGGTAGCCAAATAGCATACAAAACGTCCATTTCTGCGGAATTGTGTTGGCGCATACATTGTTGCACTATTACCCTCGTGCTTAATGTCGGGGAATAGTTTCGGTTAAGATACACCTAACTTCTGTGTCTTCATATCTTCACGTAGCCCTAACAGCCAATAAATATTCCAGTAGAACTAACGTTGCGGGTAAATACATGTAAATGATGGCTTTGTAAGTCGCATCTCAGAATACGTTATGTCTCCAATGCAGGTCTCCGCAGAACTCCAATGTAGCTTGTCTATTATTGTCATCCTTCGTTTCGAACGAAGTCCATGTCCAGGCCCTGTCATGATACGGCAAGGTTTCGTCGCTAAACGCTCGCCTATTAAGTGGAAGACGTGGCGGAATCACAGCTACCCGCTTAATTCTAATAGAGATGAGCATCACAAATCTTCCCCCCAACTACCGGCCTGTCTAGGGTCACCAAATGGCATATACCCCTGTTTATAACGCGTGTGTCGTCGGTGCGGTTACCATGCACAATGCACTGGACCGTTCTTTCGCCGCTGTGGCATACCGGACCACGACAGCAGAAAATGTGATCGCCCTTGTCGGTGTTGCAGGGCTGGTCAGCCTACAGTGTCGGGTCCTGTGCGAGGCTATTAATCAGACGCTGCTCCTGGAGCCTTTTCCCCTACCGCTGGTGTCAGCTGCACGCACGACCCCGCGTCTTGACTTCACATCAATTGGCATAGGTAAACGACAAAGCAGAGGCAAGCAGCTCAGGAAATCTCTACACGCCATGTTCACCAGCCTCCTCGACCGAAAAAGAAACCCGCCGTGGCATCGCCGACGTTTCCTCGTTCTCCGCCAATAACATGAAGCCATGTCCACTGGCCTCCCAAAAAACAAAGGACGCGCATGATGTAGCCGATTCTGCCTTCTCTGTGCCAGCCATCATGGACGTATCATGATCGTACTGAGGTTTTGACCATGGCGAAAAACCTGACCTTATGACTTCTACGCGGGGTACGCCAACGAAATTTGTTTTTGCTTCACCCGCCGAATAATGGTGTCACTTCCATTGCCACATCAGGATAATAGCTCTTCTGCAAAAGTCGTTGCCCCGTTCTGTCTGAATGAGACCCCGGGTAATAAATTTGTCAGCAGCAATAACACCAATCCCACAGGTTGACAGCTACTGATGTCATCTTTATCAGAAAACAGTGTCAGCCTCGGAGTTGACAGTAGCGGTAGACTCTCGCCCAGCCTGGATAGATTCGAAGTAAAAAATGGCCAGGCTTAGCTTGGTTAACCCAAGAATGCGTTGCATATTGCGCGGCCGCGCAATATGCGGCCGCGCGCGACCGCGCCAGTTGGGGCCCAGCTTTTCCTCCGTGACGTATGGATGGATGGATGTTATGAGCGTCCCCTTTGGAACGGGGCGGTGGGTTGCGTACCAAGCTCTTGCTACTATACTGCCTAATATTCTACCTAAGTTAAACAATGAAAAAAGAAAAAAAACACAATGAACTACCACACCCAAATTTTCTGATCTCCTATTGCGAACTGTGCTTTTGTACGTCTCCGTCTTTTGTCGTTTCCCTACTTTTCTTCCACCAATCCTCCAGTCGCCTCTTACTAATGTCTATTGCGGACGTGTTTGCTTTACCACTGCTCCCTCTGAACCCAAGGGCTTCAAGGAGGCCAGTGGTGCCTAAATCGACCGCTGGGTAGACGTCTTCACATTCTATTAAAACATGCTCCGTAGTTTCTTGTTGTTGTTGTTGTTGTCCCCTAGCTTTACCACAGCAAGCACATGCTTCTTCTTCCTTCTTATATCTCGCTTTATAGGTGCGTGTTCTAAGGCATCCTGATCTCGCTTCGAAAAGTAATGAGCTTCCCTTTGAGTTATCATAAATGGTTTCTTTCCTGATTTCGTTTTTTCCTCTTAAGTAGTTACTCATGGCAGGTTTCTTTTCCATTGCCGCCACCCATGAGATTAATTCAGCTTCTCTGACTTTCCGCTTGACCTTTCTTGTTGTGTTGTCCACCCTGCAGGCCGAATACTTGCTGCTAAGCTTCGTAGTTCTTTTCCTCCACTGTGAATCAATGTTTTTCCTGTACAGATACCTGAACACTCTCCCAGCCCATTAACTTTCTTCCATATTCCTCAGCCGTTCTTCATACTCAATTTTACTGCCAGCTTTCCTCACTTCAAAACTAGTCCAGCCCATATCACCCTGCACAGCTTCATTCACGTCACGCACCGGTGCAGCGCCCCTAGCGGGAGGAGCGGGAGTCAGGTGATGGCTGCGGCCGCGCGCGACCGCGCAAGTTGGGGCCCAGCTTTTCCTCCGGCTGTCATGACGTCACGTCGAGTGGTTGCGCTCAAGGTCAATGGTGGCTGCCCAGCCACGCCCAAGGGCTGAACTGAGTGATTGCAATATGCAACGCATAAAATGGTGGTCCCCCGAAAAGCAAAGCACGCCCACATATCAGCCTCTTGCTCGGACGACGTTCTGGATCGCCGTACCGCCGTATAGTGACCAAAGGAACCTCGGTATTCGTTGGTAAGGTCAAAGTGTGCCTTGTGCGGTGTGCAGTGCATGTCCCCAGGACACATTCCTGGGGCGGTGACTTGAACAAGACGACCAGGCCAGTTTCGTGACACTTCTATACCTTAATGTTGCTGACACCCTGAATATTCTTTCAATAAACACAAGGCGTTATGAAGTCCAATCAAACATAAAGAAGCTGTCGGTGTGGCCATAGTCAACAATTACGACATTCTGTGCCTGCAAGTAATTTTTTTTCCTCATTGAACCCGCTCTTACTTTGAAACAGGCGTTCAACCCAGATTGTCTTTTTTTTTTCTCATTCACAACATCATCCTCTAGAGGGGGCAGTATCTCTATAGTTATTCGAGCTCTCTAGCAGGATCGTCATGTTTTTTTTTCTTTAATATTGGACAGGGCAGATGTTGGTCTTTGACGGTATCCTTTCTTTTTTAGTTTCTTAGTTACATATTTTTTTGCATCTATCGACCAGCACAAGCCACTATGTGTTTTATTTTTCGTGACCTGAACGCGCATTTCCTTGACGGTTGTCACATGGTTCTTGTTAGGGATATTCTATATGCTTTAGACACCCGAGCTCACGTGCTACATGGACCTGACTGGAACGCACGGGAGTTACGTTGTCTAGCCCAGCATTTTTAGTTGCTTGGTGCATATCGACTCTTGCATGGATCTTCGATTGGCTGGATGGAGCGATTCAGTGTGTCATCTAGCAGCTTGGATCGCGCCTGCCTGCTAATCTCTTTAGCTCTTTATGTCACCCAATCTGATGCAATGAGTTCCCGCTAATCTCCTGTGCAAATTTCCGAACATAGACTAGTTATGTTTGAAGTTGGCTTTTCTCTTTCTCAATCAATAAAACCTAGGCGCCTCGACACCCGCGTGCTACATGACGTGCCCTTGCGCCCTAGTTTGTCAAGAGTCTTTGCGCTCCTCTTCATGAATCTGACCCACAATCGTGCAGTGAAACCTATATTGCTGAGTTGAAGGACGTGCCTTCTGATCACGTAGTTCGGACGAACTAGTGGATGCTGGCACGAAGCTCCGTTATTCAATATGGCTCACTCGATTAATGCTGATGATGCAGGCACGTCAGCGTATTCAGCGGAAACGTTTCCATCACCTCATAGCCGCATCATCTTTGTCAATAGCTGCTTAGTGATGCAGACGTAATTTCTGCACGCACCTTGAAGTTCCGCGCTTTGCAGGAAACGTGCTTCTTAGGCAGCTAAATTAATTTGGTTCGGTGGTGTTCTGGTGTAGAAACAGCACTTGATGTTCTGTAATCACCCGGGCATCCTTCTTAACACATCTAAACGCATTTTGAAACCATGCATGCGTGCGACTATGCGAATTGTCCATGGTTCTCAAGAATACCATGGGCGATTACGGCGTCATGAACAGGAGCACATATTTAGTGGCCAAAGCAGGTAGACACCCTGGGTCTTTGAGTCGGCGTAAGAGGACGGACGGACGGACGGACGGACGGATGGACGGATGGACGGACGGATGGACGGACGGATGGACGGATGGATGGATGGATGGATGGATGGATGGATGGATGGAAGGTTGGATAGATGGATGGGCTTAAAACAGGGGAAGTATAGGCAAAGAATTCTATTCGCATTATCATCACATTCGCTATAGTGTCCCCACTTATTCCCAACGAGCTCTTCAAACAAGAAGATACATTCGGAGCTGTCTGAATGCGGTGTTTCTTAAGCATAGCTCTTGTTTTTCAGTGACGTTGCGTGATCTAGTGCACGGCAGTTTAAGTATGTATTAGCTTACCCATACGCGTTTGTTTCCGACGCAGTTACAAGAAAATTTTCAAACACCACTACCAGTGCAATAGCGCCAGTATCTGCACTAATGATTATCCCTACTCATTCTGGGCTTCGACAATGGTGGGACGTAAGTGAAACATATTCTTATTTCATAGCCTACCCTTCGGACATTTGGACTCTGTAGCTTCAATCTTCATACTCATTCCAATAATAATTCTCCTTCACTTTGCTTTATGATATCGTCTGGTCACCCATCTGTACTATCGTGGATACTACAAAAGAGAAGAGCTACAATGGATACAAGAATGAAAAGGTAAGAATCACTTTAAATTCTGTCCTGTCTTTTCTTTCGTTAAAGACGGACTTTAGTGATTCAATGCCGGCTACTTCTGTTTTTCTTTCACTTGCCGGTTTAAATGCCATAAATATGAAAATAAGAAAAATACAGACAATGCAAGGCGCAGATTTGTCTAACCTTTCTTATTGGAAGTACTATTTCGTCGTATTTGGTCCTTATAAAAAAAACTGCTCTTAAAGGATTTCCAAGAGAAAATTCTTGGAAGAGACATTGCCAATTTGTAATTTAAATGGACGGCATAAGCGGGGCTACGGCTTTTTATTGGTGCAGGAAAACTGCGGATGCAAGCCTTCGAAATCGCATCGTGAGCAGAAAAATATGCGCTTCAGTTCCCTAGGGGCTTATATGATATAATCGCCCCGAGGAATCGGAAGGCTCGCCGACTAACATCGTTTCAACGCTTAAAACACATACACAAACAAACTCTCCGACGCTAGAAGATACAAGCAGTACGTGAAGCTTTCCGATGTGCTATCCTGTATCGCGAAGTTATTTCTTGATGCTAGGGATGATACTTCTCGCTTAGTTGGTAGCAAGGACGCACTTCGCTGCCTTCTCAAGAGTCTTCACTGGGAAGCTATAACTGGACGTTAACATATGGCGCGTTATTGTGACATGTGTTAAAAATCAGTAAATGGTGCAAGAAGCATATTATTAGGAATAAAATCAGAAACAAAACATTTGGTGTAGTATAGAGTTGAGCCTCTACAACGGATACCTCTGGAATGGCATGTATAACGAAGGCATCATGCCATCCCTGTTTTATTGTGAGCTGTGTGGTGCGCAACCTTTATAGTAAAGCAACCAGTATAATAAATGATTTCGGAAGACCAGAGAACTTTATTAAAAAATCGTTGGGCTACACGTTAGAAAAAACACAGCCAGTTCGCTTTCAAGAACCATACCAGATTTAATTGCGATCTCCAATCTTTGCCTACTTGAGGCCTATCTATCTATCAATCTATCAATCAATCAATCAATCAATCAATCAATCAATCAATCAATCAATCAATCAATCAATCAATCAATCAATCAATCGGTCGGTCGGTCGGTCGGTCGGTCGGTCGGTCGGTCGGTCGGTCGGTCGGTCGGTCGGTCGGTCGGTCGGTCGGTCGGTCGGTCGGTCGGTCGGTCGGTCGGTCGGTCGGTCGGTCTGTCTGTCTGTCTGTCTGTCTGTCTGTCTGTCTGTCTGTCTGTCTGTCTGTCTGTCTGTCTGTCTGTCTGTCTGTCTGTCTGTCTGTCTGTCTGTCTGTCTGTCTGTCTGTCTGTCTGTCTGTCTGTCTGTCTGTCTGTCTGTCTGTCTGTCTGTCTGTCTGTCTGTCTGTCTGTCTGTCTGTCTGTCTGTCTGTCTGTCTGTCTGTCTGTCTGTCTGTCTGTCTGTCTGTCTGTCTGTCTGTCTGTCTGTCTGTCTGTCTGTCTGTCTGTCTGTCTGTCTGTCTGTCTGTCTGTCTGTCTGTCTGTCTGTCTGTCTGTCTGTCTGTCTGTCTGTCTGTCTGTCTGTCTGTCTGTC